>NC_136068.1:965642091-965662091 GCF_964261635.1 Lissotriton helveticus | reverse complement strand
CAAGTCATGTGACTTGGTAATAACACTTTTCATTGGTTCATTTCACTTTTGGTTTCCTAATGATGTAAGACTAGGTCATATAATCTAAAATGAACACTTTTGATTGGTTGAGAACTCTTGTTTTTCCCAAATGATGAAAATCCCTCCTTCTTTCCTCACTCTGACTTTCATCATTGTGAGAGAAAGACCCTTTGTGATCACTGAGCAATGGCTTCTTTAGTAGCTTCAGCTGGTGCTTCCCCACCACCTCCACCACATCCAAGGAAGAGTGGACCACCTGCTCAAGTTGTAATTCAACAAGAAGAAGAAGAAGAGGAACAGGAGGACGAGCACGAAGAGAGGCAGTTTTTGCCTGAGCAGCCCAGGACGTCTCACCGGAAAGAAAACTTCATTTGGCAATTTTTTAAAATTCCCAAAGGTCAGAAAAAAGTAAATGCAAGATACGTAACTTGCCTTATATGTCAAGATAGACTGTCCAGAGGGACCGACAAAAAATACAGTTTCGGAAACTACACAATGCATCGCCATATGACTAGGTGGCATCCTAACAACTACAGTGCTGCACAGTTTCGGAACGACCTAGATAATCTCCCTATTATGGCCAGAAGATCTGTTGTACCGGAAGTAACGGGACCAGAGGGCAGGGAGATGGTGCCAAATATACAAATGAGATTTGGTGATGTAAAACACACCTGCGCATTTTGCGATGGATTCATTTCCTACGGAGAAAAAAGCATCACTCTGATCAACAGAGCTATTGACTATCATATGCAAGTTTGTCCGAAACGCCCAAAATAATAAATACTTCTTTTTTTTGTTTTGTTGCTCCTGTTGAGCCCTTTACAATGAATCGTTTTCATTGCCCCCTCCAAGAAAAACCCAAAAAAATATAAAACTGTTCCGAAAAATTCAAAAACAGTAAAAAAATGTTCAGAAAAATAAAAAAAAAAAGTTCTTTTCAGAACTACCTCCCCGTTATTAAAAAATTGGTACAATATTTGGAACTGTGCCAACCTCTATTTCTCTTAGTTCGCTTCCTAGTTCGCTCGCTGGTACGCGAACTGGAAGCGAACCAAAAACAGTAAGTATAAGGGAAGGAAACACACACTTATGTTAAAAGAAAGACAGCTATAGGGGAGTAAACTAGAGATACCATTACCCGTAATCCACTGCTGATGATGTCACATATTACATCATTCATGACATGCTCAGTGACATCATCAGCAGAGGATTGCGGGTTTTTTGGCAACATGCCTTATCCACGGTTTAATAACGCTGCCTTTTGCTTTATATAAGTTTTCAAATTGTATGAAATATATACCAATAGGTCGTTATGAACCTTTAGGTAGTGCTTTTCTTCATGAGGTCTGGTCGCTTCCATACACATACAGATGTTTCAAAGATGATCAAGAAGTTTATCTGAATGGAGAGGAATGCACTGAGACGCCAGATCATTCACTAATGTGTAGGCACATACAGTTACACGATTCATGCAACAAACACCGACCAAATATGGCTTGCGTGTTGCAAGGCACGCCAGTTCCTGCTATCATCCCCACGTTCAAGTTGTTGGAAAATGGTAGTTATTTGATGCTCAATAATGAAGATTGTTCTGAGTTAATTAAAAGTATTCCTTTTATCGTAACAGTAAGTGAACGGGTTATTTGCTGCAGAAATGTTCTATTTCCTCCCACACATGAACATAGGGAGTTTTCAATCTGGCCACAAATACCAACCTTGGGACACGTTTCAACGGCATGGCAAGAATAAGAGCTCTTTTGTCTCAGAGAGAGGTGGCCTTGAGTTCGGCCCGTGAAACTTTCGTACTTCACATAGCGAACACCCGTACACAGGTTTGCCTTTCAATTTCAGCAACATGTTTCCGACTATCTTTAACGCATCCTCCACAAAATCCCTGGCACACTTTTTTAAAGTTGTTACCAGTGGTCTCGTGACTTCATTTGAGAAAATCTTTGGAGTCATCCCTGCTTCCTTTCATTGTATTTTCTGCACTGTGGTTCGTGGATTGGCATTTTTACTTGCATTACCAGCGGACGCTCTTGTGCTTTTTTACATTTTTAAATATGGATGTCCCTCCTATGCAACCTCCGACCCTGCAGCTGCTGACACTGTTCCGCAATCGCATGCTAGAATATTATGGCACAATGCCGTTGGCGATATTAAGCACGGCATATGGATTATCTTTTCGGTTCTCCTACTTCACCTGTGTCCAGCCTGTATTTCACTGCCTGACCTGTGATTTCGATTGGGCCATTGATTTGTGTCTCTGCGGACCGGTTTCTCCTGACGTCGACTTTAATCAGCTGATGACTCCTATCATTACTCACGAGTTGGTTTGTCCTGGCGAAAGGATTATGGCTGTGGCATTGATGCATGGACTACTTGGTCCCTGGAATTTACTGGCGGCAGCACAGTCTTTCTTGGAACAGAGCTTTCTTGAAAACCCACCGAGCTGTCCTCTGATGGTGATAGAGGATCCGGTGCTGGGAGAGCACGTATGTTCTTTTCCGCTTTTAAATTGGATGGCTGAACTGTTTTCGGATGAAGACGGTGACTTCCTATTGGAGGCTGTTGCAGCTTATTTTGCATACACAGTTATGTCATAGACCTTTTTCATGTTTGATATGCTGAGTACTAGCATTTCATTGACAATTCATTGACTTATTTGTCAAGTTTTTATTATTTACCTTGCCTATTGGCTTAAGACTCGATAAAGTACTTGGCTGTTTTATTTTTCTTTAGCATTAAATTTTCCTAGTTTTTAATGCTTTACCTTGCGGACCGTCCACATATAAACTTGCAATCTGCTCTCATGAGATGGCACTTCTATTATCTTATTCAGTTCGTTTCCGGATCATGAGGAGGTGTCATCTAGGTCCTGGATATCTTTACACCGTGTTAAGTTAGCATGGGCTCATTACCGGTTTAAACGCCATTTTTCCT
Organism: Lissotriton helveticus; assembly: GCF_964261635.1. NCBI lineage: Eukaryota > Metazoa > Chordata > Amphibia > Caudata > Salamandridae > Lissotriton > Lissotriton helveticus. The sequence continues at coordinate 965,659,127 of NC_136068.1, read as the reverse complement.
TTTTTGCAACTTCTGCACACGACACTTAGTTGTTGCTTTAGCTTTCCACCTAGTAGTTCATCGTGGTTTACATGAGAATAATATGTTATTGGTCTACTATCTGCTTTACTTGTTAAACTATATCTGTACAGCGAGTGCTAAAGTTTCAAGAACAACACGATACAGAATTGTTATGAGGTCTGATCTCCACGACTTCATACTCATAACATAAGTGCAACTTCTGCCAATTCTGGGCATGAGGCGGGTTTTATATTGCTTTGCCGAACACACATACACAACAGTTGATGCGGTTCACATGAAGAGAGAGCTGGTGTATGCTGATGTGATTCCTTCAAATCTAAGACACTAAAGTATGGGCACGCCCTAAACCAACACAAAGAGACCTTCTTAGCAAATAATATAATATGTGTATTAGGGAGGGTGAGATATAAGCAGCCGCGGGCCGTGGAGGGAGTTACGATGGGGCAGGGAGGCGGGGAGGGGGAGAAGCAGGGTGGAGCCCTCTCTACCTTGCCCCTCCCCCTCCCCGCCTCCCTGCCCCACCGTAACTCCCTCCACGGCTGCTTATAAGTGTTGCTAACTCTTATTCATTTACAGCATGTTAACATACTGTCACCATTCGCTTTTTATGTACTAGTAACTATGCTGGTAATTTTGCTACTGATAATATGTGTACTTGTATTCTCCACCCTGCTTCTCCCCCTCCCCGCCTCCCTGCCTCACCGTAACTCCCTCCACGGCCCGCGGCTGCTTATAAGTGTTGCTAACTCTTATTCATTTACAGCATGTTAACATACTATCACCATTCACTTTTTATGTACTAGTAACTATGCTGGTAATTTTGCTACTGATAATATGTGTACTTTTATTATCTAAGGTACTACGCCTGAGAAGACGGCATTAGTAAATAAACATTTCAAATACACATCTGTTCTTCTTAACTCCATGTTCTGGTTTCTAAGAAATCTATAACGACCGACTGTTCATGAGTTCCACGTATCCTGAGGTACTATAAGTTCATATTCTGGATTGTCTAAACATTGAGAGTTTGTTATATCCAATGTGACACTGTACCTAGCTTGCTAAATAGTTTTTGATTACTAACGTGAGTTTTGGGACACCCTAATTCGCCGAGGTTCCAATCCTCTGTCCACAGTTCTGTGTGAGAACAGAAACCCTGCGACAGGGGCACCCCCGACCCTTGCTGGAGCTTCATCACACTTGCGATACAACTCCAGCAATGCGCCACCTTTACGGCACAGATACATCACGCATCTGTGCTGTTTTTGCCCCATGATGCGCCGCATTGTAAATGCAGCACACCATAGGTGACGGAACAGCGGCACAGAATGACTAACACATCCCTGGTGATGCGCCAGTCATCATAAATGTATCCCTATGCTTCTTATCTTGTTAGAGATGAACCGCCATATGTATCATCAAAGTTATTTGCATTTCCTAAATAGCGAACTTTAAGGAATAAATAGCGATTCTTTACCATTCCTAGTTTGCGATGAGCTATTTGCTAATTAGCCGAATGTAGCCCAATGAAGCCCAATGTAGCCCAAAGATGGCCACCAGACACACAAAAAAACAAATGTAGCCCAAATATCAGCCAGATGTAGCCCAACTATAGCCCAGTGACAGAATGACCAATCAGCTTCGCAAACCTCCGTTACGCGAAGCGGAGCGCTGTTACAGATATATATCTTTTTTTGAACGTTAATTTCTCAAAATCCACTGGAGCACATATATTGAGACCTAGCAAAGGCACATCGGGCTACCAGTCCCTAATATTTTGCCAAGTTTCGTGCAAATCCATTCAGCCGTTCAATTATTATTATTATTATTATTTTTTTTTGCCCCGCGGGGCCCTTTTAAAACCTCCACATCAAACCTAGGGGGTCAGCGAGGATCTACTATGCCCCCTTATAGTTATTTCCCCCTTTGTTTTGACCTCCTCTTGTCTCTCGATCCTACCGAGAGACAAGATGGCGGCCGCTACGGACTGTTTGGAATGTTGACAGACGCCGGAGAACCAATCAGCTTCGCTTCACAAAGCTCCGTTGCGCGAAAAGTCCGCGAACCAGTGCGCTGCCCAGTCCGCGCTTACAGATATATATCTTTTTTTAAACGTTAATTTCTCAAAATCCACTGGAGCACATATATTGAGACCTACAAAAGGCACATCGGGCTACCAGTCCCTACAATTTTGCCAAGTTTCGTGCAAATCCATTCAGCCGTTCGGGCTAAAAGTGAGGCCAACCGCCCTATGGAAAACTCAATGTTAAAAACACGTTTTGGGACCCCCCTTTTTTCTCGGCCCCCACTGGACGAACCCCCCCCAAATTTTCAAGGGCTGCTCAGAAACAAAATGTGCCATTTTCCTGAAAATTTCAGCCAATTCCGTCCACAAACGCCAAAGTTATTAGACATAGAATTTTCAAAAAACCCATAGAGAAAAAATCCTAACTATATATACCTACTGGCGACCGCCAGTAGGTAATATATAGACATATATATATATATATATATATATATATATATATATATATATATATATATATATAGACATATATATATATATATATAGACATAGACATATATATATTTGAGATGTCATCAGTGATGTCATCAGTGATGTCACTGAGCATGTCATGAATGATGTAATATGTGACATCATCAGCAGTGGATTGCGGATGCGCGATATATAGTTAGTGCAACTAACTATATATGGAATTTCAATGGTTTTGTGTGAGTAAAATAAGGTTTTGTAAATGCTAATTCCTAACTATATATGGTCTATAACCTATGGTTTTTTCAGTGAATTTTCAAGGTTTTGTAAATGCTAATTCCTAACTATATATGGTCTATAACCTATGGTTTTTTTCAGTGAATTTCATTGGTTTTTTAACAGCTAATATCTGTAGCTGTAAAATGTATTCTTCTTTAAATCCAAAAATATATTTTATATGTTTATGAATAATTTTTTTTTAAATATTTTTTTTTCTTCGTTCCCGCTTCGCGAATCGGGAAGCTTCCCGTTAGCTGACCTTGATGCCGCGAAATAGACCGCGAGCCGGTAAACGTTTCTTTACCGCAAGTGCCGCGTTAGAAAACAACATCGTGACGCCTCCCGTCCGCATGACGTTTCACGTTGTCGCGTGATACGTCATATGACGTGCTACGTTAGCGAACTGGTACGCGAAGCGAGTCGCAAAGCGCAGGTTTCTGGAAGCAAACCGGGAGGCCCTGCAAAGCGCTTAACGTAAACACAGCAAGTCATGTGACTTGGTAATAACACTTTTCATTGGTTCATTTCACTTTTGGTTTCCTAATGATGTAAGACTAGGTCATATAATCTAAAATGAACACTTTTGATTGGTTGAGAACTCTTGTTTTTCCCAAATGATGAAAATCCCTCCTTCTTTCCTCACTCTGACTTTCATCATTGTGAGAGAAAGACCCTTTGTGATCACTGAGCAATGGCTTCTTTAGTAGCTTCAGCTGGTGCTTCCCCACCACCTCCACCACATCCAAGGAAGAGTGGACCACCTGCTCAAGTTATAATTCAACAAGAAGAAGAAGAAGAGGAACAGGAGGACGAGCACGAAGAGAGGCAGTTTTTGCCTGAGCAGCCCAGGACGTCTCACCGGAAAGAAAACTTCATTTGGCAATTTTTTAAAATTCCCAAAGGTCAGAAAAAAGTAAATGCAAGTTACGTAACTTGCCTTATATGTCAAGATAGACTGTCCAGAGGGACCGACAAAAAATACAGTTTCGGAAACTACACAATGCATCGCCATCTGACTAGGTGGCATCCTAACAACTACAGTGCTGCACAGTTTCGGAACGACCTAGATAATCTCCCTATTATGGCCAGAAGATCTGTTGTACCGGAAGTAACGGGACCAGAGGGCAGGGAGATGGTGCCAAATATACAAATGAGATTTGGTGATGTAAAACACATCTGCGCATTTTGCGATGGATTCATTTCCTACGGAGAAAAAAGCATCACTCTGATCAACAGAGCTATTGACTATCATATGCAAGTTTGTCCGAAACGCCCAAAATAATAAATACTTCTTTTTTTTGTTTTGTTGCTCCTGTTGAGCCCTTTACAATGAATCGTTTTCATTGCCCCCTCCAAGAAAAACCCAAAAAAATATAAAACTGTTCCGAAAAATTCAAAAACAGTAAAAAAATGTTCAAAAAAAAAAAAAAAAAAAATCTTTTCAGAACTACCTCCCCGTTATTAAAAAATTGGTACAATATTTGGAACTGTGCCAACCTCTATTTCTCTTAGTTCGCTTCCCAGTTCGCTCGCCGGTACGCGAACCGGAAGCGAACCAAAAACAGTAAGTATAAGGGAAGGAAACAGACACTTATGTTAAAAGAAAGACAGCTATAAGGGAGTAAACTAGAGATACCATTACCCGTAATCCACTGCTGATGATGTCACATATTACATCATTCATGACATGCTCAGTGACATCATCAGCAGAGGATTGCGGGTTTTTTGGCAACATGCCTTATCCACGGTTTAATAACGCTGCCTTTTGCTTTATATAAGTTTTCAAATTGTATGAAATATATACCAATAGGTCGTTATGAACCTTTAGGTAGTGCTTTTCTTCATGAGGTCTGGTCGCTTCCATACACATACAGATGTTTCAAAGATGATCAAGAAGTTTATCTGAATGGAGAGGAATGCACTGAGACGCCAGATCATTCACTAATGTGTAGGCACATACAGTTACACGGTTCATGCAACAAACACCGACCAAATATGGCTTGCGTGTTGCAAGGCACGCCAGTTCCTGCTATCATCCCCACGTTCAAGTTGTTGGAAAATGGTAGTTATTTGATGCTCAATAATGAAGATTGTTCTGAGTTAATTAAAAGTATTCCTTTTATCGTAACAGTAAGTGAACGGGTTATTTGCTGCAGAAATGTTCTATTTCCACCCACACATGAACATAGGGAGTTTTCAATCTGGCCACAAATACCAACCTTGGGACACGTTTCAACGGCATGGCAAGAATAAGAGCTCTTTTGTCTCAAAGAGAGGTGGCCTTGAGTTCGGCCCGTGAAACTTTCGTACTTCACATAGCGAACACCCGTACAGAGGTGCACACCCTTTTCAATTAAGATTTGCCTTTCAATTTCAGCAACATGTTTCCGACTATCTTTAACGCATCCTCCACACAGTCCCTGGCGCACTTTTTTAAAGTTGTTACCAGTGGTCTCGTGACTTCATTTGAGAAAATCTTTGGAGTCATCCCTGCTTCCTTTCATTCTATTTTCTGCACTCTGGTTCGTGGGTTGGCATTTTTACTTGCATTACCAGCGGACGCTCTTGTGCTTTTTTACATTTTTAAATATGGATGTCCCTCCTATGCAACCTCCCACCCTGCAGCTGCTGACACTGTTCCGCAATCGCATGCTAGAATATTATGGCACAATGCCGTTGGCGATATTAAGCACGGCATATGGATTATCTTTTCGATTCTCCTACTTCACCTGTGTCCAGCCTGTATTTCACTGCCTGACCTGTGATTTCGATTGGGCCATTGATTTGTGTCTCTGCGGACCGGTTTCTCCTGACGTCGACTTTAATCAGCTGATGACTCCTATCATTACTCACGAGTTGGTTTGTCCTGGCGAAAGGATTATGGCTGTGGCATTGATGCATGGACTACTTGGTCCCTGGAATTTACTGGCGGCAGCACAGTCTTTCTTGGAACAGAGCTTTCTTGAAAACCCACCGAGCTGTCCTCTGATGGTGATAGAGGATCCGGTGCTGGGAGAGCACGTATGTTCTTTTCCGCTTTTAAATTGGATGGCTGAACTGTTTTCGGATGAAGACGGTGACTTCCTATTGGAGGCTGTTGCAGCTTATTTTGCATACACAGTTATGTCATAGACCTTTTTCATGTTTGATATGCTGAGTACTAGCATTTCATTGACAATTCATTGACTTATTTGTCAAGTTTTTATTATTTACCTTGCCTATTGGCTTAAGACTCGATAAAGTACTTGGCTGTTTTATTTTTCTTTAGCATTAAATTTTCCTAGTTTTTAATGCTTTACCTTGCGGACCGTCCACATATAAACTTGCAATCTGCTCTCATGAGATGGCACTTCTATTATCTTATTCAGTTCGTTTCCGGATCATGAGGAGGTGTCATCTAGGTCCTGGATATCTTTACACCGTGTTAAGTTAGCATGGGCTCATTACCGGTTTAAACGCCATTTTTCCTTTTTTGCAACTTCTGCACACGACACTTAGTTGTTGCTTTAGCTTTCCACCTAGTAGTTCATCGTGGTTTACATGAGAATAATATGTTATTGGTCTACTATCTGCTTTACTTGTTAAACTATATCTGTACAGCGAGTGCTAAAGTTTCAAGAACAACACGATACAGAATTGTTATGAGGTCTGATCTCCACGACTTCATACTCATAACATAAGTGCAACTTCTGCCAATTCTGGGCATGAGGCGGGTTTTATATTGCTTTGCCGAACACACATACACAACAGTTGATGCGGTTCACATGAAGAGAGAGCTGGTGTATGCTGATGTGATTCCTTCAAATCTAAGACACTAAAGTATGGGCACGCCCTAAACCAACACAAAGAGACCTTCTTAGCAAATAATATAATATGTGTATTAGGGAGGGTGAGATATAAGCAGCCGCGGGCCGTGGAGGGAGTTACGATGGGGCAGGGAGGCGGGGAGGGGGAGAAGCAGGGTGGAGCCCTCTCTACCTTGCCCCTCCCCCTCCCCGCCTCCCTGCCCCACCGTAACTCCCTCCACGGCCCGCGGCTGCTTATAAGTGTTGCTAACTCTTATTCATTTACAGCATGTTAACATACTGTCACCATTCGCTTTTTATGTACTAGTAACTATGCTGGTAATTTTGCTACTGATAATATGTGTACTTGTATTCTCCACCCTGCTTCTCCCCCTCCCCGCCTCCCTGCCTCACCGTAACTCCCTCCACGGCCCGCGGCTGCTTATAAGTGTTGCTAACTCTTATTCATTTACAGCATGTTAACATACTATCACCATTCACTTTTTATGTACTAGTAACTATGCTGGTAATTTTGCTACTGATAATATGTGTACTTTTATTATCTAAGGTACTACGCCTGAGAAGACGGCATTAGTAAATAAACATTTCAAATACACATCTGTTCTTCTTAACTCCATGTTCTGGTTTCTAAGAAATCTATAACGACCGACTGTTCATGAGTTCCACGTATCCTGAGGTACTATAAGTTCATATTCTGGATTGTCTAAACATTGAGAGTTTGTTATATCCAATGTGACACTGTACCTAGCTTGCTAAGGAGTTTTTGATTACTAACGTGAGTTTTGGGACACCCTAATTCGCCGAGGTTCCAATCCTCTGTCCACAGTTCTGTGTGAGAACAGAAACCCTGCGACAGGGGCACCCCCGACCCTTGCTGGAGCTTCATCACACTTGCGATACAACTCCAGCAATGCATTCGCCGAGGTTCCAATCCTCTGTCCACAGTTCTGTGTGAGAACAGAAACCCTGCGACAGGGGCACCCCCGACCCTTGCTGGAGCTTCATCACACTTGCGATACAACTCCAGCAATGCATTCGCCGAGGTTCCAATCCTCTGTCCACAGTTCTGTGTGAGAACAGAAACCCTGCGACAGGGGCACCACCGACCCTTGCTGGAGCTTCATCACACTTGCGATACAACTCCAGCAATGCGCCACCTTTACGGCACAGATACATCACGCATCTGTGCTGTTTTTGCCCCATGATGCGCCGCATTGTAAATGCAGCACACCATAGGTGACGGAACAGCGGCACAGAATGACTAACACATCCCTGGTGATGCGCCAGTCATCATAAATGTATCCCTATGCTTCTTATCTTGTTAGAGATGAACCGCCATATGTATCATCAAAGTTTTTTGCATTTCCTAAATAGCGAACTTTAAGGAATAAATAGCGATTCTTTACCATTCCTAGTTTGCGATGAGCTATTTGCTAATTAGCCGAATGTAGCCCAATGTAGCCCAATGTAGCCCAAAGATGGCCGCCAGACACACAAAAAAACAAATGTAGCCCAAATATCAGCCAGATGTAGCCCAACTATAGCCCAGTGACAGAATGACCAATCAGCTTCGCAAACCTCCGTTACGCGAAGCGGAGCGCTGTTACAGATATATATCTTTTTTTGAACGTTAATTTCTCAAAATCCACTGGAGCACATATATTGAGACCTAGCAAAGGCACATCGGGCTACCAGTCCCTAATATTTTGCCAAGTTTCGTGCAAATCCATTCAGCCGTTCGATTATTATTATTATTATTTTTTTTTGCCCCGCGGGGCCCTTTTAAAACCTCCACATCAAACCTAGGGGGTCAGCGAGGATCTACTATGCCCCCTTATAGTTATTTCCCCCTTTGTTTTGACCTCCTCTTGTCTCTCGATCCTACCGAGAGACAAGATGGCGGCCGCTACGGACTGTTTGGAATGTTGACAGACGCCGGAGAACCAATCAGCTTCGCTTCACAAAGCTCCGTTGCGCGAAAAGTCCGCGAACCAGAGCGCTGCCCGGTCCGCTGTTACAGATATATATCTTTTTTTAAACGTTAATTTCTCAAAATCCACTGGAGCACATATATTGAGACCTACAAAAGGCACATCGGGCTACCAGTCCCTACAATTTTGCCAAGTTTCGTGCAAATCCATTCAGCCGTTCGGGCTAAAAGTGAGGCCAACCGCCCTATGGAAATTAACATGGGAAAAACGCGTTTTGGGACCCCCCTTTTTTCTCGGCCCCCCCCATGACGAACCCCCCCAAAATTTTCAGGGGCTGCTCAGAAACAAAATGTGCCATTTTCCTGAAAATTTCAGCCAATTCCGTCCACAAACGCCAAAGTTATTAGACATAGAATTTTCAAAAAACCCATAGAGAAAAAATCCTAACTATATATACCTACTGGCGACCGCCAGTAGGTAATATAGACATATATATATAGACATATATATATATATATATATATATAGACATATATATATACATATATATATAGACATATATATATATAGACATATATATATATAGACATATATATATATATAGACATATATATATATAGACATATATATATATAGACATATATAGACATATATACATATATAGACATATATATAGACATATATATATAGACATATATATATATATAGACATATATATATATATATATATATAGACATATATATATATATATATATAGACATATATATATATATATATAGACATATAGACATATATATATATATATATATAGACATATAGACATATATATATATATATATAGACATATAGACATATATATATATATATAGACATATAGACATATATATATATATATAGACATATAGACATATATATATATAGACATACATATAGACATATATATATATATATATATATAGACATATATATATATATATATATATAGACATATATATATATATATATATATAGACATATATATATATATATATATAGACATATATATATATATAGACATATATATATATATATATATATAGACATATATATATATATATATATATATAGACATATATATATATAGACATATATATATATATAGACATATATATATATATAGACATATATATATATATAGACATATATATATATATATAGACATATATATATATATATATATATAGACATATATATATATAGACATATATATATATATATAGACATATATATATATATATAGACATATATATATATATATATAGACATATATATATATATATAGACATATATATATATATATAGACATATATATATATATATAGACATATATATATATATATATATATATATATATATATATATATAGACATATATATATATATATATATATATATATATATATAGACATATATATATATATATAGACATATATATATATATATAGACATATATTACCTACTGGCGGTCGCCAGTAGGTATATATAGTTAGGATTTTTTCTCTATGGGTTTTTTGAAAATTCTATGTCTAATAACTTTGGCGTTTGTGGACGGAATTGGCTGAAATTTTCAGGAAAATGGCACATTTTGTTTCTGAGCAGCCCTTGAAAATTTGGGGGGGGGTTCGTCCAGTGGGGGCCGAGAAAAAAGGGGGGTCCCAAAACGTGTTTTTAACATTGAGTTTTCCATAGGGCGGTTGGCCTCACTTTTAGCCCGAACGGCTGAATGGATTTGCACGAAACTTGGCAAAATTGTAGGGACTGGTAGCCCGATGTGCCTTTTGTAGGTCTCAATATATGTGCTCCAGTGGATTTTGAGAAATTAACGTTTAAAAAAAGATATATATCTGTAACAGCGGACCGGGCAGCGCTCTGGTTCGCGGACTTTTCGCGCAACGGAGCTTTGTGAAGCGAAGCTGATTGGTTCTCCGGCGTCTGTCAACATTCCAAACAGTCCGTAGCGGCCGCCATCTTGTCTCTCGGTAGGATCGAGAGACAAGAGGAGGCCGAAGCGAAGGGGCAAATGACCATAAGGGGGCATAGTACATTGTCGCTCACCCCCTAGGTTTGATGTGGAGGTTTTAAAAGGGCCCCGCGGGGCAAAAAAAAATAAAAATAATAATCGAACAGCTGAATGGATTTGCACGAAACTTGGCAAAATTGTAGGGACTGGTAGCCCGATGTGCCTTTGCTAGATCTCAATATATGTGCTCCAGTGGATTTTGAGAAATTAACGTTCAAAAAAAGGTATATATCTGTAACAGCGCACCGCTTCGCGTACTTTTCGCGTTACGGAGCTTTGCGAAGCGAAGCTGATTGGAATGTTTACAGACACCGGAGAGCCAAACAGTCCGTAGCGGCCGCCATCTTGTCTCTCGGTAGGATCGAACAGCTGAATGGATTTGCACGAAACTTGGCAAAATTGTAGGGACTGGTAGCCCGATGTGCCTTTGCTAGGTCTCAATATATGTGCTTCAGTGCATTTTGAGAAATTAACGTTCAGAAACGAGATATATATCTGTAACAGCGCTCCGCTTCGCGGAGATAAAATTATATGTGTATTACCTAGCTGTTGCTAACACCAGTTAGCGACGGCTAGTAGAAGATAGCGACCATCTTGGGCCCCACTTTGCATGTGAGTGATATTTATCACTAATGACATGCAAAGTGGGCATGCCAAGATGTTAGCGACTGGAAACAGTCGCTAACATCGCTATCTCCTATTATCAACTTTTGGAAATATTCGAGATAAGGGCGAATATCTCTAAAAGCTACCACCTGCCCTGAGCAGTTCTTAGCCATGTTATCCAATGGGAGGTGGATAACATGGCTAAGAGCATTAGCTCGGTAATGCATGAATATCGCTGAGTTTTCAGCGATATTAATGCATTGCGGTCGTTTTTTATCGTATTTCCGATAAACCTTGATAATAGCAAGGTTTATCTGCGATAATTTCTGACGGTAAAAAAATCGTTGCTAAGCATCGTTAGGGATAAATATCGCTTAACTTTGGTAATATGCCCCAACGTCTGTTAACGTTCGATTCGAAGGAAATCAGGAAGTGTTGAAAAACATTGTCTGCGCCATCTTGTCTTTTTTCAAATGCCACACTTTTGTCGTGCACGGCAGCCATTTTAGATGCCTTGACCAGACCCACTCTGTGCACGCTGTCGATCCTTAGCATGGCTCCCCACCCTCGCAAACATCTCCCCCAGGCAGTGGTCACCCCCGCTCTCTGTCTTATGCATGGGTAATAAACCTCCCCCATCTGCGCTGCTGTTCCCTGAGAATCACACCCTGTGCCCGCCCGACACCTCCCTTTCGCCCTATTCACTACCGCACCCTCTGACACTCCTTTTCCTCTGTGTCCGATTGTCCAGGCTGGTCCTAGGGTATCAGCTAGCCCTGCAGATGTAGTTTATGGCCACAGCTGTAAAGAATCACCCCTCTTCAAAGGAGTTATAGTAGATCAAGGCCCACACTCGATGAGATTCGTCACAGCAGAAGCGTTGCTATTATCTGAAAACCATCCTGTATTGTGATTGGGGAGGGGACCGAGCCTGAAGCGGAAGATTCCAGGGATGACTGTTTGTACATCAAAGTTTTTACAATTATGTGTCACATTAAAAATATATAGCACTCCGACAAAGTAGTAAGATTATAAAACTTTAATAATTTATAAATATATACAAGAAAACAAAAATAGTAATAACATATAAACAATTTTAGGGAAAAACAACGAAGTAGCGGTCGGCTGTGCGAATAGTCCCAACGCAGCACAACGTCCAGATTTCCGGCGTGGGGCGTCGCGGGGGGTGGGTCATCAGTAGCAAACTGTTGTGCGAATAGTTCCAAGGCAGCAGAACGCGTTGAAATCTAGATGACACGAAAGTGATGTCTAGTAAGTTGCCACCCAGCAAATAACGGCATGGGGCGTCGCGGGGGGTGGGTCATCAGTAGCAAACTGTTGCGCGAATAGTTCCAAGGCAGCAGAACGATGGCACCAAGGTGATGTCCAGTAAGTTGCCGCACTGGTTTTGGTATCCTACAATGCTGCTCCGAATAACGGCGTGGAGCGCCCCGGGGGAGGCGGCGTGAACGGGCCTCTCCAGGTGGAGTGTCATCTGTTGTAGTGGGGCGCCCCTTTACCGTTTCAGTTGCCATTCCGTCCGTTTTTGGTCCACTGTGTCAAAAGCCGCAATTCAGCTGAGTTGCGCCCACTCTTGCGGTGCAGCGATAGGCGGCTGTCACAGGACTCTCAAAATGGCGGCAGGCTGTTTCCTTTTTGGGCCTGGTCCACTGAAATGGCCCTGGGACACCTTGGAAATCGGACGCTTGTCTGCTAGGTCTTGGACCTCATTCTCGAAAGCGTCCCCTCCGCCTTGAGAATTCATCAAAAGTTTTGGGGGCTCCGACTCCTGCAGGCTTCTGGTGGGGAGCGGCTGCCATGATTGCTCGCGGAATGACCACGACTGAGCTACGAGATGGTGGTGCTTTCATGCTGACGCCAGCTTCAGTCTGAAACATCCAGAAACAAGGTGGGGCTTTCATCGTTTGGGGAAAAAAAAGTTTTCATCCTATGAAAAGTGTTGTTTTTAGGTCACATGATCAAGCCTTCCATCATTAGGAAACCAAAAGTAAAATGAACCAATGAAAAGTTTTATAAACAAGTCACATGACCTGTTATGCGGCATAGGGTGTAAAATTAGGAGAAAATACGTTGGCACGTGAGGCGGCGTCAGTAGCGGACCGATGTGCGAATAGGCCGAAGGCAACACAACGCGCCAAGATCTGGATGGCACCGAGGTGGTGTCCAGCAAGTTGCAGCACTGGTGTGGCCATCCTACAATGCTGAAAGTCGGCGTGGGGCGCCCCGTTGGCCTGTGAGTTTGCGTCAGTAGCGGACCGATGTGCGAATAGGTCGAAGGCAGCACAACGCGCCAAGATCCGGATGGCACCGAGGTGGTGTCTAGTAAGTTGTCGCACTTCTGTGGCCATCCTACAATGTTGAAAGTCGGCGTGGGGCGCCCCGTTGGCCTGTGAGATGGCGTCAGTAGCGGACCGATGTGCGAATGGGACCAAAGGCAGCGCAACAATATTTTCTGATTTGAAGACACCACAAGGCGCTGAGATGCCAAGATCCGGATGGCACCGAGGTGGTGTCTAGCAAGTTGTGGCACTGGTGTGGCCATCGTACAATGGTAAAAGTCGGCGTGGGGCGCCCTGTTGGCCTGTGAGATGGTGTCAGTAGCGGACTGATGTGTGAATGGGGCCAAAGGCAGCGCAACAATATTTTCTACTATATTTTCGGAGTAGAAGACACCACAAGGCGCTGAGATGCCAAGATCCGGATGGCACCGAGGTGATGTGTAAGTTGCGGACGGATGTGCGAATGGGGCCAAAGGCAGCTCAACAATATTTTCTGAAGAGAATACACCACAAGGCGCTGAGATGCCAAGATCCGGATGGCATCGAGGTGATGTCTAAGTTGCGGACTGATGTGCGAATGGGGCCAAAGGCAGCGTAACAATATTTTCTGTATGGAAGATACCACTAGGCGTTGAGATGCCAAGATTCGGATGGCACCGAGGTGATGTCTAGCAAGTTGGTGTGGTCATCCTACAATGCTGAAACTCGGCGTGGGTCACCCCATTAGCCTGTGAGATGGCGTCAGTAGCGGACCGATGTGCGAATAGGCCGAAGGCAGCACAACGCGCCAAGATCCGGATGTCACCGTGGTGGTTTCATAGTTGAGAGGCACTTCATCTGCAGTGGGGCGCCGAGATCCGGATGGCACCGAGGTGATGTCTAGCAAGTTGCTGTACTTGTGTGGTCATCCTACAATGCTGAAACTCGGCGTGGGTCGCCCCATTAGCCTGTGAGATAGCTGTTCTTTGGATTTGGGCCTGGTCCACTAAAATGGCCCTGGGACACCTAAGAACTCGAACGCTCGATTTTTTTTTCCTTTCCTGTACATGCAAAAAAAGGTAAATGCCCGGTATGTTACACGCTTCATCTGCCACGATGAACTCTCCAGAGGAACCGAAAAAATATATAGTTGTGGTAACTATACCATGCATCGTCATATGGAGAGGTGGCACCAATTAATTATAGTGCTGCATAAAAGAGAGATTTGGAGGAGAACCCCTGACCTGCTAGTACATTCATCAAAGAAGTGGCACTGAGAGCTTCAGAGGCAAGGGAAACGGTCCCAAATATTTAGAAGAACTTTGGAAAGATTAAAATGACATGTTTAGATTGTGGTAAATTAATTTCATGTGGGCAGATGAGTGTTACTCTAATAAATACAGCATATGAACATCATCATAGTCGATGGTTGGTAGAGACATTTTGACTATATCCTGGACCTGCCCGTCCTCGCCCAAAATGGCGCCGGAATAAATGGGAGTCGTAACTCCTTGTTGTGTACTGGTTGCAGAACCTTGAAATCACGAGATACGTATGCAGTTTTGAAGCACATGGCGGGCGGGGACGAGAATTGATTGAATATTTCGACATCCCTATTGATATTAAGTTCTGATGTGTTATTGATTACTGTACTGTTGAAAATTCGAATTAACGTCACCCATGGTACTTGCCCGCAAATGTATATCTAGATAATTTTATTGTAACTGGCCCTGTCGTATTTTAATTATAAAATGTACGTCCATCGATTCCGTAACTGTTAGACACCTTAGTTTTTGCAACCTAATGGCCCGCCCGTTACGTTCCTCTACAGTGTAAATGTCTATTCATCATATACGATTACAGTTTGCTCCGTGGCAGGCCCACGTGGTTATAGGCTCGTATTTGTATAATGAAATTTTCACAATAAAGGTTTTTAAAAGAAAACATGGTAGTAGTGTATACATTGGTAAAGTTTTTAATAATAGTCACTGTTTTAGAATCATTAAAAGGCAAGTGAAATAAAGCAGACCAATTACATGAAGGGTAAAAGGTATAATACGAAGGAACGCAGTAAAGATAAATGGTCAAGGGCTGTTGTGTTTTCTATTCCTGCAACATAAAGTGATCGATAAGAATCTCATATTCAGGCGTATCGGCGACTAAGACAGCAGGTCGACCCTCTTTTGCTCAACGGCTCCGTCATGGGACGAAGAAACGCTCTTTCTCGAAAAAAGAATATATTTTACTTGCAGGACAGTTGTAAAATTTCCGGGAAAGTACATTAGCCTGGAACATTATAAAATATATTTAAGAGAAAATAATGTTCGGAAGTAATTAAAAGCGTAATTTTTAGGTGATATGACCAAGGCTTTCATCATTAGAATAAGAAAAGTAAAATGAACCAATGAAAAGTTTTATTAACAAGTCACATGACTTGTTATGCTTACGTTACGCGCTGCGCGCCCCGGATGACTTCCGGATGCGCTAACGCGGCGCGTCATATGACGCATTACGCGACAACGCAGGTCCAGAATATAGTCAAAATGTCTCCACCAACCAGCGGTCGAAACACAACCCCTTTCAGCAGGCTAAATAGTTCTGTTAAATGACAACAGAAAGGACAGGCAACAAGAACCATCAGTCAAAGAGGGGAGGGCTAGTTCTTCTCTACCGGGTTACATTGGGGCGCTACCGGAACTGATCGAATGGGTAGTCTACAGTGTTTCTGGATGTTTCAGACCGAAGCTGGGGTTAGCATGAGAGCAGCACCATTTCGTAGCTCCGTTGTGGCCATTCCGCAACCAATCATGGCAGCCGCTCTTTATCGTTATTTTGGGCGGGGTGGGTGGCGGAGCCGAGCTGTTTTGCAGCCATCATTGTGTGGAGTTCAGTTCATCTCACTAGTTTTGTATTTGTCATGAGGGGTTGTTCCTAATGTTTCTATTTTAGCGAGGTCAAAAAGAGATCCCATTAGTGGCCTACTGATTTTGCTCGATTCCTTTTCTTTTTTTTTACACGATTTTTCGTTATCTGCAAAGACTAAACAGAGTATTGCGACTCTGTTTGTTTGTAAATAGAGAATGAACCAAAGAGAACTAATTCTAAAACAGTAAATACTTGGATAACAATCAATCAAATGGAGAGAGAAGCAGGCACGACGGATTACAACGGGGGCAAAGGCCTGCGTTAACTACCTTTCACTATCTGCAAAGAGAGAGTACTCCTAATAGAAATGAGGGGGGGGGGGGGGGGCACCATTCAAAGCAGATCAGTGTGCATAAACACGAAAATGTTTTCACTTACCACGTACTTGACATTCGACAGCTTATGATATTTGCTATTAAAAAACCATTGAAATTCACTGAAAAAACCATAGGTTATAGACCATATATAGTTAGGAATTAGCATTTACAAAACCTTGAAAATTCACTGAAAAAACCATAGGTTATACACCATATATAGTTAGGAATTAGCATTTAAAAAACCTTATTTTACTCACACAAAACCATTGAAATTCCATATATAGTTAGTTGCACTAACTATATATCGCGCACCCGCAAT